>NC_087443.1:75700219-75735219 GCF_036321535.1 Camelus dromedarius | reverse complement strand
CCGTTTTCGAGAATCCAAACACAAATAAAGAAGTATTTTCTTGGCATTTGGTAACATCGTGTTCTGGCTGTAAAATCTAAGAACGTGTTTGCTATTGCAACATTATTTTTAATGAGCTGTTATTGGCCTGTCCTGCAGTTAGTATTGCCAACAGTAAAAGGCATCACTATGTTTGCAGGTAACACAAGGAACAACATATTTGGACCCCGAATTTCTGTTTATTTTTCATTTGCAACACATGCCCTCGTTTTTATTCCAAACCAGAGGGAAATAAAGGGAGATCTATCTTCACTGAGGTCCAGGCTAAATTTTGCCATAAATACGCGTGCCAGTTTATTTGGAGGCAGTTTCCCATAATAGAAAACGATACTCGATGTTTCAGCCATAGCAGAATCAATTGTGTGGATTGGGTCTGAGCAACTGTAAAGCTCTGGAAGAAGGAATGGGCGCACGTGCAGGCGCTCCCCAGCGGACGCGCCCGCATAGTGCTCATCGGATCGTCACCGTCTCTGGGTTCCTCATCTCCCCCTTCTGGCTCCCCAGCTTCCGATGTGCCCTACCAAGAGTTGGGCGAGCAGACCCCATGCAGGGAACCGCGCTGCGTTGGCTAGGCGCGCTCAAGCACCTGCTTCCGCCCGCCAGACCCGCGCTCGCGAGCAGCTCCCGGGCCGCCGCGCCCCGCAGGCCGCCCACCAGCAGCGCGGAGGCCGAGTATCTGGCCGGCGCCTGGGAACCGCTAGCTTTTCACTTCTCGGCGGCGGCCAAGATTAGGGTGGGGGACCCAGAGAAACCGTGTGCCCGTGAGGCGCTCAGCGCGGTGGACAGAAAAGGTCCTGGCAGGGTTGAGACAAAGTCCTCTCTGCTGCCGCTGGCGCAGTCAGGTGTCCTCTGTTCCCCGGCACTGGGCACACCAGGACCGCACCCACACCCGAGCCGCCCCAGGAGCCAGTTCCTCCAGGTCTGCGGAGGCTTCCCAGTCCCGAAGCTGGGAGCCGCTGTCCCTAGGGCTGTTTGACCTCCCTGGGTCGCCCTCTCGCGGCCTGGCTTCTCCCAGCTGGACGTCGCGATCCGCCTCTGGCCGCAGCTAAACATTAAGTTCATCCACTTCTTCCCGCCCCCCACCCGAGAGGCAGCCGGAGGCCACCCCAGGGATATTCTGTCCAGAAGCTCGTGGCTCCTGAAGGACCCGCGGCCTGGGAACGGAATGCGAGGCTGCGACCCTGCGATCGGAAATACCAGCCGTCTCTGAGCCCGCGGCTGTCGCTGCGCTCAATTCTGCGAAATAGATAAGCCCAGGTCCTCACCCCTTCCGCCCCGCATTCTTCCCTTGCTCGAAGGGAGTTTCAAGAAGCGTAAGGTACTGAGGAGAGAGCGGGTCTGGTCGCGAACAAAGCCGCTTCTATCTCCGCCGCCTCCTGGATGATAGGGATGTGCATCCAGGTCGGACTCGGCCAGTGCAGAGGCAGCCAGAGAGCGAGGCAGGAAAGAGTTCGGAGACACCTGCTCTGGGGAAAATCGTCCAAAGTTAAACACTCTGGCAACACGAAGTGCTTCGCTTTTCTTTTCTTTTTAATTTATTCCATTTCACGACAACATTAAATGTAACAATATTTTGTGATTCTTTTTCTCTTTTTCTTAAAAAGGGACTGTATCTGGGCAGAGGTGAGGGAGATGGGTGGGGGGGGGACAAACTATCGCAGAACAACAGGTGTAGCCGACAGAAAGAAAATAGATTGGGTGGCAGAGCAAGGAGCCCTGAGGAGTTGAGGGTGAACTTTACAAGAAATCTGTACATTTATCAAATAAGTTAAAATTCTCCTAAATTGATTGTCCTTCACTTAAAGCGCTCCAGTATGCACGTCTTACTCCTTTGAGCATTGCTAGCTATCCTTGTTTCCTTCCTTCCCCCCTTTCCCCTTAATCTTCTCCTCCTAAACAAATGACCAGGATTATACATTGAAAACATCTGCTTCTCTCTGCGGACGAAGAAGCAGGGCCCTCAGGAAATTCTGTACAATATTGCACAGGTCAAAAGTACAATTACTGCAGAACAAAAAGGTAGGGGGAGAGGATAAAAAACTGTTTATTTTTTAAGGTATTGAAATCACTCTTAAAATAGGGCACAAGGTATTAATAGTAATATTAATAATAATTTACCAACAAATGAAATTCTCGCAGTATGTGCTACTAATAAATAAGACCATTCACACCAGGCCAGATGTGGAGCTGTTTCAATAATCAGAAGTCTGATTTGGGGCTGCCTTGTCTTTTGCCTGTAAATACTTGGAGAATTTTTTGGCCACAAAAAGGGAAAGATGAAGAGATCAACTGCGACAGACCTCTGTGGCAGAGAGGAAAGTGGCCT
The DNA here is from genome assembly GCF_036321535.1 of Camelus dromedarius. Lineage (NCBI taxonomy): Eukaryota > Metazoa > Chordata > Mammalia > Artiodactyla > Camelidae > Camelus > Camelus dromedarius. The sequence continues at coordinate 75,732,854 of NC_087443.1, read as the reverse complement.
GAGTGGAAGTCCTTATGAGAGGCTACTCAGATTCTGAAAATTCGGAAGTAATTTATTGGGAATGGAAAGGAAGAACCACACCCAGAAATCCAGAAATAAAAGTACTACAATGTGAATTCTCTCTCTCTCTCTCTCTCTCTCTCTCTCTCTCTCTCTCTCTCTCTCGACTTCTGAAAATAGTTCTATAGAAAATGAATAAATCAGAGGGGCTCAGGTTCTGTGCTTACTTTCCTTCTATAAAAATAAAACCAAAAGCCACAGCGCAATGCAAATTTGGCGGGGGGGCGGTGCACATTTTACCAAAACTTTCAGCCGAAATATTTGACCTGGGAATTTTGTCTTTCTCCTGCTTTTTCTTAATATAAACCAAAACCAAAAGTAAGAGGGGAAGCGCCTCAAATCCATTAGAGGTGAATTGCACGAAAATGCTTTGCAAATACTTACAAAACGCTACCGATTGGGGGAGGGGAGGCCGGGGCAGCGCGCTGAAGCCCCGGGTCCCGAAGGCCGCTGGACCTCTCGGCGCCCTCGGCCCGGCCCAGTCTCCTCCGGGGTCTGGGAAGGGGGCCGGGCGCTCCCTCCTCCTCCCCTCTCGGGCCTCAGACGGGCCGTAGCAGCGGCACGGACGAGACCACCGGGTGCGAGTAGTACACGGGGTGCGGGAAGGTGAGCAGTGGCTGGCTGACGGGTACCGGGGCCCCCGCGGCCGCGGCCGCCGCGCCCTCGGCCGCCGAGTTCTCGTGGTAGAGGATGGGCACCCGCACGATGCGCTGCGCCGCGGCATGGCTCAGGTTGGCCGCCTCCAGCTCGGCCGCCAGCTGCCGCTTCCACTTGTTGCGGCGATTCTGGAACCAGATCTTGACCTGCGTCTCGGTCAGGTGCAGCGACGCGGCCAAGCCGGCGCGCTCCGAGCTGCTCAGGTAGCGCTTCATGTCGAAGGTGGACTCGAGCTGGAAGACCTGGCTGCGCGAGAAGACCGTGCGCGTCTTCTTCTTGCGGCACGCGGGCTTCTTCTCGGGGCTCTCTGCGCCCTTCTTCCAGTCCTCGGCGCCCGGCGTCGCCGCCGCCGCCCCCACGCTCGCCCCAGCAGCGCCCGGCGCCGCCTCGCTCTCCTTCTTGCCTTCCTCTGAGTCGCTTTCCTCCAGAATGATCTCGTCCGGGCTCTTGGAGTCCAGCTCCTTGTGGTCGGGGTCGGCCTTAAGCAGCGGCTCGGGGGAGTCGCGGTCGGTGCCCGAGGCGGGGGAGGAGTCCCGCAGGAGGGCCTTCTCCGAGGCTGGAGAGAGACAGACAGACGGACGCACACACAAGCACATGGACACAGCCTTCAGCGAGGCCTGGAGCCTGGGGGCCGTAGGCTCAACCCGCGCCCGCCTCCGGGCCCCAAGCCTCGAGGCTTCACCATTCCCGCGGGCCTCTTCCTTCCCGGCTGGGCCAGAAGAGGGGCGCCGCGTCCTGGGGTCCAACCTTCTCCCGAGGACTGCCTAGAGAGACCCGGATGGTGGCAGCACCGCCGGTTCCTTTCTTTCCCTGAGCTTCCCAGCCAGGGGCCAGCGGAGAGATTCGCCTCCAGCTTGGGGCCGCCTGGATCACTCCCTCCATCCAGGCCAGGTCCCCAGTCCCAGTCGCCTGAAGCCTCCCCCTTCATGCCCGAGGCCACTTTTCCCGGTAAGCGCCGCGCCCCGGGCTCCAACTCCAACTTCTTTTCTCACCAAGTGGGATTGGATTTCCAGGCAGCGCAACAGAGCGTGCGGGCAAGAGTTGCAAGCCAGGGGACGAAGGAAGTTGGTCAAACAGCGCGTTTGAGGGTGCAGGGATGCCAGGGCTGCGGAGGGAGGCAGCGCGGACGGGGATGGGACAAGCGCGAGGGGAGGACAACGAAAGTTCAAAGAGAGGTCGGTACCTTCAGGTCGCGGGAGGTGACCGCCGGCGGGGGTCAGGGTGTAGGGGTACCACCAGGCCGGGGAACGCTCCAGGTAGTGCGCAGGCAGGGCAAACCTCTGCGCCGGGATCTCAAAGCGAGGGAAAGCCAGGTCGCCCACCTGCGAGAGCGCGAAGCCCGCGGCGCCCTCCAAGGCCCCCTTGGCCGCAGCAGCAGCGGCTGCGGCGGCGGCTGCAGCGGCCGAGGCTGGAGCGAAGAGAGTCCGTGGGGGCGGCTGCGGCTTAGGGGGCGGCCGGTGGTGGTCTCCGTTGAGTAGGTTCTTGATGGAGAACGGGGACTCCTTAGGCGCGGGAGGCGGGGGCGGCGGCGGCGGAGGCTGCGAGCTAGCTGTGCCGGGGGCGTCCGGCCCGGGCTCCGGCATGGTCCCCTCTCCTCCGGGTCTCCGGGAGGGAGGGAGCGGGACAGGCGGGCGGCCGGGCGAGCAGACGGGCGCCGGAAATCAGACCATAAACGGAACTCAACTACGGGGCGCAAAGTCGGGGGCCGCCCCGGGCGCAAATCCAGCGGCGGGAGGGCGGGGTGAGGACCCGGCCAGGGCGGGCTTGCATGGGGGAGGGGTGCTGAGGGGCGGGGAGCGGCCCTGCCGCGGCACGGAGGGAGCGAGGCGGCTCAGCGGCGGCTGCAGCTCCCGGGGAGGAGGCGGCAAGAGCAGTCCCCCGGCTTGGGGCTGCGTCAATCCGGCGCCGGATGCTAATGATGAAATCAAAATGTCATCCAAGTTAAATGCGGGGAGTATACGGCGATTGGGCGCGTACAATGGCAAATGGGATTAGGCAGGCGAAGGCGCAGCCGAGCCTGGGCCCCGCAGCCGCCTCCGCCACCGCCCCCTCCTCGCCTTCCCTCGGATTTTGGCGCTTTGGCTTCGGGCTATAAGAGCCCGCCTGTTATTGGCTTTATATAGTCCAATTAGGCAGCAAATGAGGACAAGCCTATTAGCACAAAAGGATATTGGCTCCCGCTAAAGAGGCACTCGGAGCGCTCTGGCGAGCGCAGGAGGCGAGCGAAGGACGCGGAGCCGGCGGCGCCCCCGGCCGGAGCGCACTGACAGCCTCGGCGCCCGGAGCCCGCGCCTCCCTCTCCCCCCTGCAGCTCGGAGACCCGATTCCAGCCGCCTGGCCTGCGGGAGGGGGAAGGGGCGGGCCAGGCCCGCCCGGGTCACCTCGGGGTTATCCGCGCTCGCAGCTGCCTCTCCCCCGCCCCCAGGGGCTTGGCAGGGGCCCGCGGCCCCCACGCAGCTGGAGAGCCACGCAGCGCCAGCCCAGGAGGCAGGACGCGACCTCCGGCCCGCGGCGAACTCAAAACTTTTCTACCATTTGGGGTCCAGCGACTTCAGCATTTTCCCTAAAGCGTGCTAAGGGCGCTACCAGGAAGAAGGGGATTTGGGTTCCCCACCCACCGTCTAGTCGATAGGAAAGGAATCGGGGTGTAAAGCCTTGCACTGCATCAGCGGTCTCAGGAATCCGCGTGGCCTTGGCCTTTGGCCTTGAGAAACCGGAGAGTGAGTCTTCCCCCCAGAGAGCAGGTGGTTGTGCGTCTCTGCGCACCCACGTGTGCGCGCAGAACAGGCTGACGCCCGCGCGTCACTCAGTAGGGTGATGGGGCAGTGGCGTCCCAGCACCGACGGCTACGCTCGTAAGGTCATTCCTCTGCTCTGGCCGCCCGGGCCCGAAGCTTGGAGATTAACTCTAAGCCCGCGGCCCCGAAGACTGCACTTTCTCCTGGGAAGTCTCTCCGGCCGGCGTTTGGAGCTGCCTAATGTTGTAATAGGGGCAATGTGAACCGAAGGTACTGCGGCGTACCTTCCTCCGGGGCGGCCTTGGCACCGCAGCGTGGCCTGACCGAGGTCAAGTCCCTAGAGGACCCTGCTGGACCGCTCAGCTGGGCGGAAGATTACTCTACGCCATCGACTTTAAAGACAAGTCCCCAAATTGCACAAGAAAGCCGGAAGGCAGGCGTTTAAGACTTTAAGCATCAAATGAATCAGAATTGTTTGTGGGATCTCTTCCCAAGAGACAGCTTCCTGGTCAGAGAAAGGTGGCAAAGTAGCCATCACGCCCTTCCACCCACTATGAGCTTCTTTACATCCGAGGTCTTTTCATGCCCCTTCCTTTCCGTCTTTTTTTTTTTTTTTTCCGTTAGATCGGGCCCTCACCTAATTCAAGGCTGTACTGCACTGAAAGATGCCAACGCTTTGGTTACCCTGTTGAGAAGTGGGTATGTTTTATTTTCTGACGTGGTGCTTCAGACTTTCCCCCACCAGATCTCGAAGGGCACATTTAATACTTCTTTCAGCAAACATTCACCTACAGGAGTGAGCCCTATATTTGCTTTGGGAACCTGAGAGCATTGTAAATGGTGCTTCCTTAAACAATTATTTTCATTATCATTACTCCCTTGAGTTTGCACAGGGCTTTACTGGCATGTAAAATGCTATTCCATCCAAAATCTGACTTAGAACCAATTACAGACCTGAGACTCGAGCAGGATGGATCTCACACTCGGATTTTAGAGATGAGAACAGGCTTCCGGAGAGGAGGAGACCTGGCCAATGTCACCCAACCAGTGCTGGACACCCAGAAGTCATTTTCTCCCCGACGCAGAAATAGCTCGATGCGCCTGTCCAAACAAGTTCGGCGGGCATCGCCAGCACCTACCCGCCACGCAGCAGAGGATGCGATGGAGAGGCCCCCGCGTGTGCGCGCGCGCATTGTGGGAGCTCTCCCGTCCGAGGCAGACGCCTGCAAACTTGGCCAAAGTTCTGACGCATAGAGCCGCCTTTAAGCTGAGACAAGCAGAAAAACTGCTCGTCTCCCGGGGAAAAGCAGCGTTCGGCAGACGTCACCGTAAAGTTCTGGCTGGGCAAGTGGACTGTTGGCTGATTGCAACTGGTGACTAGACCCAGTTGGAAAGGTGTGTAGGCTGGCGAAGAAGAGTCTTCCCGGACAGCCATCCCTGCACCTTGCGGCGCCGCTACCCGAGCCACACTCTCTCTTGTCCCAAGTTCTCCCGTGTCTTCCCTCGTAGGGGGCACAGGTGTGTGCACGCTTCTACTAGGCACAGGAGATGCTCGGGTATCGGCACCCCAGCCCATCCTTTAAGTTTCAAGGATGCTGGATTTGAACAGCCAGGAGCAGATATTAAATCTTTCTCTACCTTCCGCTTCGAGAAAACTCGTGGATATGGGGCCCCAGGCGCGAACACAGCCCTTCACTCGCCCCCTGGCGAGGGGTGTTGACTCTCTTTACTCGCGCCCACTTTTCCGTTCAAAGTCAGGCAAACAGCGCCCTCTATGGGACATCCTCTAAACCGAACCTGCTGGCTTCGCGGGAGAAACCACAGCCGGGGCACAAAAAGCGTTTAAACCCCCCCCCCCCCCCCCCCACTGTCTTACCCATCCCAGCTTTGGCTTGAGAACAGAAGCACTTTTTCTCTGGAATCCGGGAGAAGCAAGAAGTGAAACACTTGAAGATGTCTGTTGATCTTTACCTGGCCACCACTGGGAATGTTCTGTCCTGCTTCCCACCCTCCTCCCCTCCTTTCCTGACCCTGTTTTAGGGCTCATTTTATGCTCTGGCTTGTAACTGATCCCACAGGTTTCCATCCTGACTGCAGGCTAGATGTGAGCTGCTGGAAGGGTGGAGGGCAGCAGGGCTATCGCATTCCTCTTCCCAGGACTCAGCGCACAGTCGGCCAGCCAGTGATCCTCAGTTATCCTTGTTAATGCCTGAATGCCTGAGTGAATGAATGAATGAATGAGTTCACAGTTCCCACTGCAGAGGATTCGCCTAGTTGCTTAGGGTCCTTCAGATAGTCTGTTCATACCCAAGAGCAGTTTTAAAAGGTTTAATGAGAACTTGTCTTTTGATGACACATTTTACAACACCTAAAGGAGCCCCAGCACCAGGACCACTGGAGGGGCCCCTCCCAAGCTGATCCAAGGCAGATGGGCTGTGCAGGGCAGCACTCCCCAGCAGGACAAGGACTCCACAGTGGGACAGTTAGCCAAGAGGGAAAGGCGGCCTGGAGACGCTAGTGACTAACACCCATCTTTTACCCAGAAGAATGATGTTTGGCAAAGGGTGCTTAGAATGGCACCTGCCTCCCCACCCCCACCACACATGTGAACACATACAAGTCACCAAGTAGTGAGTCCCCTGAGGAGGGGAGCATTTCAATACTCTCTAAAACTTCTGCTTCCCTCCACAGGGTCCTTCTTGGAACAGATTCCTGGGATGCTTATCTGTGGAATGGGAGGACTGTTTAGGCTTCTAGCCAACACTGCAAAGCCCCCAGGCGTGGAGCCTCCCCACAATTAACATAGCCAGGAGTTGCACTGGTCCTGAAGGTGGCATTTTTAACACCAAGCTCTCCTGACCTGCAGGTCCTTGATCTGTAGGCAGAATGGACGAAAACCTGCCGTTGTGATCCTGAGGAAACTACCCCAGGCTACACGTGCTCTGGCGCTCTTCCCTGAAAGTTCTCTCCCGTCTGTTCCAGTGCTGCCAGGAATTCAGCCAAAGACCCCTCCCTTTGGCCAATGACTGGGACTCTGAGAAAACGCACAGTGCTTGGAGATGGGTCATAGCCATGCTGTCCTTGATCATAAATGCATCCTGAGTCACATACAGTGTCCTGAGAGTGGCTGCGCATTTAGCACTTTCCTGAGGGGAAAAGCCAATCAGTTTTGGATTCATTAAGTTCCAGGGGGATTCTTAACCTAAAAAAAAAAAAAAAAAAAAAAAACCCACATCCCAGGAATGAATAAAGAAAGTGGAATATTATTCACCAACGAAAAGAAATGAAGTACTGAAATATGCTACAGTATGGAGGAACCCTTGAAAGCATTATGCTAAGGGAAAGAAGCCAGACATAAAAGGACCACATATTGTATGGTTACATTTATATGAAACATTGCCACAATAGGCACCTTCACAGAGACAGAGAACAGATTAATGGTTACCTAGGGCTGGGGGATTGAGGACAAATGGAGAGTGACTGCTAATGGGTACAGGGTTTCTTTGGGGCAGGATAAAAATGTTCTAAAATTGGTTATGATGGTGGTTGGCCAATTCAGTGACTATACTAAATCTGATTTAAATGGGTAGATTGTGTGATACTTGAATGATATCTCAATTCCTTTCCTCGACTCTCCCCACTCCATTCCTATTTCTGCTGGTGGCTGGGCAGGGAGTGAGGGACACAGGGACCATTGGCTCAGCCTCCTGCATGTGAGAATCTCTCTCCCCACATCAGAGGGAGTAACCTTGCCCTCTCAGCCCTCAGTGGTGTCATCTGAGCTGAGCTTCTTGATGGTGCCCATGGTCCACAGGGGGGCTGTTATCCTGGATGCCTTCCTTCCAGCTCCGATGTTCTTGGAGTCTGTGCTCCTTATTCAGTGCCTGAGGAATGACCCATTCTCCCTGAACCATCAGTTCTTTCCTGCCACGTGAAGGTGGCATGCTCAGAACAACTGAAAATCCGTGGAAGTATTTTTTCAACAGGAAGCAAGAGGGTCTGATCAGATGTAGGTTCTGGAAAGATCACTTGAACAAGTTGAAGGATTTGTCATTAGAGGGAGGGACAAAATCTGGGATGTCCAATTTCAAGGTGCTGGCAGATTTGGTGTCTGGTGGGAGCTCTCTTCCTGGTTTGCAGACAGCTGCCTCCTTGCTGTATGTATCCTCACATGGCAGAGAGAGGTCTCATGTCTCAGCTTATAAGGGCACTAATCCCATCATGACCTAATTACCTCCCCAAAGCCCCATCTCCAAATATGATTGCATTGGGGGTTAGGGTTTCCATGTACGAATTTGGTGGGGCCACAGTTTAGTCCATGGCAACAAGGAAGTGAGGATCTGGGTAGGGTCAGAGCTGAGGGTCCCGCAGGAGACCCTGTATACCCAGAACTGAGTAGGTCATCCCAACCAGGCCTTAAATATGTGCTGCACTTTGAAAAGCACTTTCCCACTTAACCTCCCACATCTTCCTCATGGCTTTATTGTCAGATATACTTATCATTCCCTTTCAGAAAATAAAACAAAGATATGAAGTCTCAGAAAAATTAAGCAACTTGCCTTCCTCCTCCTCAACCGGTTTGCCAAGCCTTTACCCTCCCTGACAACTTGGCTCAAATCCACGTATTAGAAATTAGTCCCAGGTCCTCAACTGCTGTGAGTCAGACCAGATTGAGCTGAGGTCTTCACACAGGGCCCAGAGTTCTTCTGAGAGGTCACAGAAGAAAACTGTCTCATCTTGTTGTAGGTCAATGGGCTTGAGAGGGCATAGGAATTCAGTTGAAACATCAAATAAGTAGTTGGGAATCACACAGCCCTGGCTGCAGGTCCCAAATTGGCTACTTAAGGGCTGTGTGAATTTTTGTAAGCTGTTTACCTCCCTGTTTAAGTCTCAGTTTCCTCACTGAACGACAGCAATGATCCTGCCCACCTCTCAGGACAGTAATGGGATGGGGGTGAGGTGTGCTCAGCAGGGTATCTGCCTAGTCCCTGCTGTGGATATGTCTGCAGAGGGACAGAGGGCAGGAGGGAGGTGACAGGGTGTCTTACTCATTTCAGGTTGCCCTAACAAACATACCATAGACTAAGTGTCTTAAATTGCAGACATTTATTTATATCTCACACTTCTGGAGGCTGGAAGTCTGAGATCAGGTTCCTAGCAAGACTCTCTCTCTCTGCTTTATGATGGTCTTTTCACCATATCCTCAAGTGGAGAAAGGAGAAACTCTCTCTGTGTGTCTCCTATAAGGGCACTAACTCCATTCAGGAGGGCTCCACCCTCATGACCTAATCACCCCCCAAAGGCCCCACTCCTAGTTCCGTCCTGTCAGGGATTAGGGCTTTGACGTATGAATTTGTGGGGACACAAACATTCACTCCATAACCCAGGGGAGGCGCTTGAAGCTTGGATCCGAGTAAGTCCTGGTTGTCACCGGCACCTTTGTGACTTGGCTGAGTCATGTCCCCTCTCTAGAGCTCAGTTGTCCTTGATTCCTCATTCGCAAAGTGAAAGGTTATACTAGACAGACCTAGCTCCAAAGCGCTATGATTTTATCGTGTCCTTTTCTTACCTCCCTGAAAAACTCTTGTAGGTTTGATAGACTTGGAAGAGGAGCGCGTGCTCACACACTTCAAAACTGACCTTCCACAAGGCTGGTTCTCTCAGGAATGCCAGCCAGAAGGAATTCATCCCAGCGCATAAGTTTGCTCCAGTTTTCTCCCTAAATAGAAGATCCAAAAGCAACAATAGCTCTGAAGATTTCTCTCTGAGAGATGTAAGCATTTTCTAAAATTCTCAAAGGGCAATGATGATTGATCAGGTAAACTGATTACCTGAAGTACGCAGGACCCTGTGATCTGTGGTTTGCACACTGACACTCCCGAGTGTGTATGCTCTTTTTCGGCAACAAGGGGTAGCTAGAATGCTGCAAAATTGAATTCAATTTGGCAAACACATACTGAGCAACTACCATGGGTCAAGCTCCCCACAGAGGGGCACAAGCTTGATTAAGATGTGGTCTCTACTCTCAGCGACTTTACTGTGTAAGGCAGGAGGCAGACAGGGGCCCCAGATAGCTTAAAGTCAAATTGCAAGTGCAGGGAGGAGAGGAAGGTGGCATTGAACCCAGGTCTTTAAGATGGAGGTGATTTCAACAAGCACCGATGGGAGAGAAGGAGAGGGTATTCCAGGTAGAGGGAACAGCATGTGCGGAGTCCCAGAGACTTGCACACGCAGGGTGGGGTTGACCCCTTTGCTGTGTGCGGAGCATAGTTTGTGGGTGAGGAGAGAGATAGGAGTGAGAGTTAACTGTAAAGGCAGATTGGGTCCAAGTCATGAGACTCTGAAAGCCAGGCTAGGGAGTTGGGATATTCTTGTGGCAATGGGGAGCCAGACAAGGTGTTGGAGCAAAGGCATTATAGGATCAAAGCGGTAGTTCATGAAGATAAACCTGCCATTTGAGTGAGGCCGGATGAGAGCAGGGAGAGTCTGGCAGCTGGGCGACCAGGCAGGAGGTTATGGCTACAGTTGAGGGGAGGATCTGGGGATGGAAGAGAGGGGCTGGATTTGAGAGTCACTGAGAAGGCAGAGCCACAGGACCTGGTAACTAATTTGACACAAGAGTCAGAGAGAGGGAATTACTGAACATGCTCGAGATGGCACCATCCAGGAGGGTAATCATAAATTGCTGAATTTCCACCAGTCTGAGGCAGTATCAATCTTGAAATGCATCATCAATTTAATAACAGCTTTTTAGACAAAAGAAAAAGCAAGATACCACTACAATAAATGTACACACTAATTGTCATTCACATCCCAGTTTCAGAAATGTGAAGTGTAAAAGTATACATACTTCAGATCAAGGAAATACAATGATTGGGGGAACACAAGAGGAAAACCTGGTGTGAGGATGTGGCAGATCAAAATAAGAACAAGTCTGTTGTTCAAAACAAGTCAGTTGTCCATGGGAAGATTTTACTTCTTACTCCACTGAGATCAAGCTTGCTCCTGGACTTGCTGTGGCCTGATACAGGTGAGTGTACTTGGCCGTCCCTTGACTTCAGGCTTGGCTGTCTCATTAGCCTAGGCCAATGGGATGGGAGCAGGCATGGTGGAAGCAGAGGCTTGAAATGTGCTTGTACAGTGGACTGAGCCCTCTTATGTCACAGAGATGAAGTGAATTCCCCACCGGGTAGCTGTCGGCCTTTGCCCTTGGACCCCAGGCTAAGCAGACCTGGACCCAATCCCCGCTGAGGAGCCACGTCCAGCTGGACATTCGGCTTGAAGCAGAGTCACAATCAAACTGAGCCTGGATCCACCAACTCGAGTAATACATGGTGATAATAAATGGTCGTTATTTTAAGCCACTGAGTTTGGATTGGTTTGTTATGTGGCAAGAGCTGATTGATACAGAGGGCGGTGATAATGCACTGGGTTTATATATCTTGAGTAGAAAAAAAAACCCAATCAGAACAAGAAAAAACTAAGATAGAGTGAACAGTGTTTACTTACAATATTCTGAGCCTACCTTATTTCAGATTAGCAATAGTTCTGCAGTTTCAAACACAGTGCTGATCAAATGACCGAATAGTACATTTCCGTATATGTGCATATAAATTATAATGTCAAAGTTTTGAGGCAGTTGTGTTCTGCCCAAACATATACATGTCCTAAAACGGCACTGATTTGGGATGTTCCTGTGTCCAACTTCACCTGGTCCCTATTTTCTCAACCAGGTCACTCTGGCATCACTACTTGGTGTTCCACAGCCACCATGAGTCACACCGTGGGGCATACACTCCAATAAGATTAATACTTCTTGAGTATTTCTAAGTGCCAGGCCCTACCCTATGCCCTGGGGAGGCAGATGTGAATAAGACTTATGAGGGTACTGATCTCCTGGGGTTCACATTCTGAGGGAGAAGACAAACTAGGAAATATGAGATAAATAAGATTTTAGACTTAAAAAAATAAAACAGGATAACGGTATGTTTTTTTTTAAAGATCAAACATAAAAAAAAATACTACCATAGAACAAATCTCTTGTTTGCTAATTCTAGTGCTTTTAGCCTCCCCCATAGTTTAACGTCAACTGTAGATTTGATTTCCGGATTGCCAAACCTAGAGATGAAGCCTAGTGGTCAACTAGGAAGGATGCTTCAACTGAATTCCTATGCCCTCCCATTTAGCCTAAGACTGGCATTTTTCTGCATCACCCTTTCATCAAAATGTCCTGGGTGTCTACTCCAGGGCAGATGCCATGCTAGGCATGTGCTGAATGAATGTTATCTCTTTCAATCGCCTCATATTTTTGCAAGATTAAACTTGAGGAAGCAGAGATTGACCAACTTGGCCAAAGACCCAAAGCCATAAGGGGTGGGACTGAGATAGTCTCCAACTATAGCCTTTGCACCTGCAGATTCCTGCAGTTCAACCAATGTTGGATAGAAAATATTTGGAAAAAAATTCCAGAAAGTTCCAAAAAGCAAAATTTGAATTTGCCACACTCTTGGCAACTATTTACATAATATTTACAACTATTTATGTAGCATTTACATTGTATTACGTGTTATGAAGAATCTAGAGATAATTGAAAGTATATGGAGAATGTGCATAGATTATATGCAAATACTATGCCATATATATATTATATGAGACCTGAGCATCCTTGAATTTTGATATCTGAGGGGAGTCCTGGAATCAATCCCTCGTGGATGCTGAGGGACAACTGCACAGCATTCTTTTCACAAGCCACTGCCGCCTTTCCTCATGCCCAAGGCCCTATGCTCTCACTCCCAGCATGAAATGAACCTCAGTTTATTGAGATACCTCCTTGCCTGGGAATCATCCTGCCCCCTCCCTCTCCATCCTCCATTCCCAGGAGCCGTGTGGTTTTTTGGGGGGGAAGGGGTAAGTAGGTTTATTTGTTTATTTATTTACTTTTAATGGAGGTACTGGGGATTGAACTCAGGATCTCGAGCATGCCAAGCATGCACTCTACCACTGAGCTCTACCCTCCCCCCAGGAGCCATGTCCACTGGTTGGGAGTGTTTGGACATGTTTTACTAGCCACACACATGATGAAGTGCAGGAAGCAGGTCTGGAGAAAGAGAAGCAAGAGGTTGCTTGGAGTAGAGAGGAGATGGTCTGATCCTTGGTCACTTTCTTATCCCTGGTTACACTCACGCCCTGAGGCCTGGCTGCATTTCTGTCTTTGGGTTCTGTGTACCCTTACGCTAAACTTCCCTTTTCTACTTAAGCTGATTTGAGAAATTATTCTTATTTATCTGTTAATTTGACAAGAGTTTGACTGATTCTTACTGAAGTGTACATGACTAATACACTCCCTAAGATGTTTGTAGCATGTGTATTTAAAGACTAAGAGCTGGTCATGATGCTCAGTGATTCACGTGCATTATCTGACTTCAAGCCCATGCCCTTAAACTTGTGCTATACCGTGTCCCTGGTATATAAGAGAATACTCATAAATATGAAGCTATCAGATTGGGATGTCAGAGCTCACAGTTAGCTTGGGTTTGGAAGGTCAGGGAGAATCTGGGTAGGTGGAACAAGCAAAGGGCTCCCTGGCCCATCAAACCCCCACCTTCACCTCCTCTACTGACCCAGCTTAGAGGCCTGAGGTGGTGCAGATACCTCATGACTGTTTACTCTCTCAGCACATCTTGGTCATGACATTGGGGTGTTGCCTCTACGCCCTCATGTTGCACAGGTGCTTTTAATCCACCAAGGGAGCAGGCTGCGTGACTACTCCAGGAAGCTGTGCGTGTGTGTTGGTGAGGGGTGTTCCCCCGCCATGCAGGAGCCTCTTGCAGGCAGGAGAAGCTGCAGAATTTGGCCAGGGAAGGCATCCTGATGCATCTTCCAACAAGACTGTGAGGTCTGCATAGAGGTGGTAGTGACATGGCTGGACCCATGACCTGGACAGCACCCCCTCTCTCCCCTGGGGACTAAGATGAGACAAAGTGCTAGGGTGAGCATCTCTTGTCCTGGGGTGAACCCAGGCCCTCTGCACTTCACCCACTGCTTCTAGAACTTTCTCCTTCAGTCTGCATCATAGCCCTGCTGGGGGACTACACAGAGCGTGAGGGAGAGGTGAAGATGGTGGGCTCTGCTACCAGACTGCCCGAGTTTGAGTCCTGTCCCTGCCACTTACCAGCCATGTGAATGTGGACCAAGTGCTTGATTGCTCTGTGCCTCAATATTCCCATCTGTAAAATGGGGATAACATGAGTATCTTCCTCCTGGAGCTGCTGAGGGGATCAAACAAGACAATGTGTGAAAAGTGCCTGCATGGGAGGTTCCCGGCATACACTCCATAAATGCCAGCTGTCGGTGACAGTTGGAGTGGGCGTTACTATTTTGTCTACTTTACAGGTGATGACTCTGAGGACAGCAAAGGCAAGAGGCTTGCCAAGGTCACTGAGCAGCCGTCCATGGATAGGTGGGTTTCCCCAAAGCAGACCTTCAGGTGAGGATTGTTTGATTAAGATGGTGCTCCCAGGGGGCCTGGGAAGAGAAAGTGGGGCAGGGGAAGGGAAGGAAGACTGGCCACATGCAATGTCAGGCCAAGTTCCGATCCCAAGGGGGAGCTCCGAAGTGACAGTTATGCTACAGAGTGCCCTTGTAAGAAGCAAGGATGCTGAGCCCGTCAGCTTCCTGCTCCTCCAGGCAGTCTGGTCAGTGTTGCCCCCGGGGGAATCAAAACTCCCAGCCTCTCCAGCAATCTGGTCATTTGGGCAAAGTGGCTCCAGTAGCCCCAAGGCCATCCTCCAAAGAGAATCACAGGTGCTTGTGGTTGGACGCAGAAGCACCCAACGCAGTGCAGGCAAGACAGGCAGGATCTGGGGGTCTGGCTGGAACACCAGCACTGTCCTACTCAGTGGGTGGAAGCAGGACCCCAATCTATGGCTTCTGGATTTAAGTTTCCTCCGTACCAGGCTCCTGCATCCCTTGAAGGATCTAATCCAGCAGGACACACCCGGTCCTCTCATATTTGCCCTTTTGGAGGCTATTGGCTGCTCCCCGCTTTGGTGACAATGTTGAAACAAGGGATGCTGTCCCCACTCTGAGGACAAAAGAAGGCCCTCTCCTCAATCTCCTTTTTGTCTTTGGAAATTTGTGGCAACCATTTCAGTTTAAACATATGACAATTAAATCGTTAAGAGTTCCGATGCCGAATTAATTACCCAGTAGAAAAGGGATCAATTGTGTAAATATATCATTTATGTAATGAGTCCTGGCTGTGATTTAGATGTCCAGATTGGTTTTTCTTCCAGCTTCTGTCCTGAAAATAAGTCTAGCCTTTGGGCCAGAGTCAAACAAACAGCCTCTAATAGGTCCAAATGCAGAGCATTAAGTGGCCCAAATAGAGAGGTGGGGGCAGGTGATGAGGAGGGGGGCCAAGATTGTGGGAAAATTGGAGCAATTTGCCAAAATGAACCAAGTTTGTCCTATTATTCTTCATGTCTCTGCAGAAAATGACTCTTCAGAAACAGGGAGTGGAAGTTAAACATCCCTTTAAATGACATTTCATTTCACCCCTGCACCCTCAACCCCCTCCACCAGACATCACAGTCCCGTTGTGACAGCCTTTGCTGAAAAAGGAGCCACCGTCGGGTTCCAGGACTCGGCAGAGGCCCCCAAACTTTTAACATCCTTGGGATCCTGGGTGCTGGTTTTGTAGTGTGTATGATTCCCGTTTGCCCAGCCCACGGGCCAGGTAGCAGGTTCACCTCAGAGATGCCTCTAGCCCAAGGCATCTGCCTCTCCTGGGAGTGGAGTAAACCCCGCTTCAAATCTTTAAAATCCATTTAATATTCTTTATTAAGCGCCCACTTTGTGTTCTTCTATTGGTCCCTCCCTCCCTGACTCCCCCAGGCTGGGAGGCGCCCCCTCTCCCGTGCTCCCACACTGGGTTTATTCGTCTCTTGGCACTGCACGTGACCCCCACGGCTGTCCCCAGGATGCCTGAAAGCTGGTACCGCCCTGGGTCATCCAGTCTCCAGGGTCTGCCCAGAGCCCAGCTCCTAGGGGACCCTCAAACGTGTTTGCAGAATGTTGCCCAGGCTCAGAGGGCTTGGAGTGAAGAGAGAGGCTCTCTGCACAGCTTCCTCAGCTAGGTGCCCCCTGCCTCTGGGTCTCCCAGGGAGACCCCCTTCTCTGAGAAACAAGCCCAGGCATCCTAGACTTTCTCAAGTTCGTTCGTTCGTTCATTCATTCTTTCCTTCCTTCCTTCCTTCCCCACTTCCTTTATCTCCTCTGCATATGGAACTACCCTGCCCCTGCAGGTAAGAGTCAGTATGGTGGATGCGGGAGGGTATAACTCAGCAGTATAGCACATGCTTCACATGCACAGGGTCCTGGTTTCAATCCCCAGTACCTCCGTTAAAAAAAATCAGCTCTGATTCCAAAAGGGAGAGGGAAGAGTCTGGAGGGGTCATGCAAGTCTTTTGCCTCCCTGAGACTCAGTTCCCTGATTTGAATAACAAGGCCACTAAATTTGCGATTACAAGAGCCCCACCAGCCCAGCTCCCCCAAGATACCCATCCTGGGGGGGAAAGGGGCAGGAAGCTGCTGGGTTTTAAAGGGTGAAACTTGGCACTTAAAGGGTCCAGGAAGCCTTGGCCGTGGGGAAAATGAGATTTGAGGGGGGCAATTATGCATCAAATGCCATGTATTTGTCAGGAATTCATTGCTTAATTGATGTTTTATTGCTCCCACTGACACATGTGATCGAAATGAAATTGCATCTACAGGGGAGGAAGTGAAATTTATTTCTGCTTGTATCTTAATAGGGGGAATAAAGCGTCAATTAAACAATGAAGATGACATATATTTGATGTATGATCTGAAGAAGGAATATTACTCACTAAAATGTTATTTTACAATTTACAGTTATGGAGCACCTGGCAGTAAGGAGAGGCACAGTTCACACATTTTCCATTATTTAAAAATAGCAAAAAATGTGTCATTATTAAATAATACAAGAAAACTTCACTTTTAATAGCATAGTATAAAAACCGTACCAGCAGGTGATCTGTTGAGTTACCCGCTAATTAATAACAGGTCTGGGATGGAGGAACCAGGAAAGTAGAATGAGAAAAGATACAACATTTCCCTGATCTTGAAAATAATATGGACAAGTAAGTCAGGAAGCCAGAATCATAACAGGAGCTGCTTACTGAGCTCCTGTGTGTCAGGCTCTGGAATGAACTTGAACTTGATTCTAACCTTCAAAGTAACCCTGCTTTACAGGCAAGGAAATTGAGGCTCAGAGACCTGGCCAAAGGTCACACAGCAAATACATAGCAAATCCAGGGTCTGGACCCAAGTTTGGATCCAAGGGTCCTCTCTGTCCTTCCTGTCCGCAGGTGTGTAATAGACAGAGTTTATGTAGATAGAAGGCCATCAGAAGGGAGTGGAGAAGAAGGAATTGGGAACCACAAGGAAGCATACAGAAAATTCTGAAAAAAGGCCACAGTGGACTAGAGCTGAGTTATGTGCCTTTTATGAAGATCTCATCCAGAAGTTAGTTCTCTACCTGGACAATGAAACCTCTACCTGCTTCATGAAAGACACAGATTCTATAAATTGAAAGTCTGTATATCAAGTCCAGAAATTTTGCACTTATTTTTATTATCAAATTGGTAGTTTAGTCCTTTTCAAAAGATATATGGCCTCAGTATGCAACCAAAAATGCCCATGAATATAGAAAAGCAGTCAGAAAAGTAATTTGCCATAAATATGATAAAGCATTAATATTCTTAATGTTTACAAAGGGTTTATGTGTCATTAAAAAATATTTAACCATTACAACGATCTAGGTAAAATCATGTAATCAGCCAGCCTCAGACATACTGAACTGACTAGACAAGTACATGCAAATTAAAAGAGTAATGGAATACTTTTTTATTATTAAATTAGAAAAACTAAGAGGAAGAGATAACACTCTATGCTGATGAAGATGAAGAGAAATGGTCTTACATCACTGTTGGGAATGTAAATCAGTATAAGTTTTCCAGAAAATAATTTGTTAGTATGATTAAGAACTTTAAAAAAGCTGGAACTTAACAATAAAAAAAATTTTTTTAAAGCATGAACTTTAACCAGTAGGTTCCCTTTAGAAATAATTACAAGCTTACACACACACACACACACACACACACACACACACACAGAGAGACGCACACACATAGATACACATTCCACTGTTAATCTGTAATACAATATGATCTAAATAAGAAAATGCTTACATGAACTGAGTATAGGCATATATACCCATATGTGATAGAACGTCACACGAATGGTGTTTTTGAAGTCTGTTTAATGACAAGGAAAAGTTCTCATGACATAATCTTAATCAAAAACATTAGTTACAAAGCACAACATGGACACGATTTTAAAAAACACTGTGCGTGTGTGTAGGAAAAGAAACTTTAAAAACATAATAAAACTTTCACAGTTCTCTTTTAATAATGAGATAATGGGTGATTTTAAATTAGTCTTTGTACTTTTGTATAATTTTCAAATTCTCTACCTTAAGCAAATGTAATTTTTGTAACTGGAAAAAAAACATTTTTGAAAAACAGCAGAGTACATTTGAAATGAAAGATTTAAAGGGAAGGATTTTTGAGAATAAAGTATGAACGCTATTTATAACAAATCACAAAATGAACACAGAAGAGTTAGCGTGGGTTTCTATTAAGCATCAATTTGCTTTGAAATCTAAAAGACAAAATGACTGTCAAATAAATTCAAGTAAATTTATTTGAACAAAAAAATACTAAATAGGAAATTCACTTAACGGTGAAGCTGATGGTTAAGAATAAATTAAGTTGGCTGTGCCCTGGCAAGACTAACTAGCTCAGTCCACCAGTGGGTGAGTCTACCCCCTGCAGATTCCATCTGAGTATCGGACTAACCAGCATGGGTTTATATGTGTGCAGAGTATTTACTATTTTGGCATCTTGGTGGTTCCTGGATAAATGTACAATGGGATTTAGGATTTGGCTCTTTTTAAAACTGGGGTTCTCTTGTACTCGCTTCAGCAACACATATACTAAAACTGGTGGTCTCTTCTTACTAAGCTAATACGGAGGGAACTTAATTTTTTGTTTGTTTGTTTTGGTTTTGGTTTGGTTTTTTGATGGGAGGGAAAGAAAATATTTTGTTTTACTTAATTTGAAAGAACTGTGAGAAGAGATCAAGAGTGGTATAGTGTCTATCCCATTCTTCCCTGTTTTCACACGGAATTGGAGAGACTCTGGGCTCTGGTATGGGGAGCGAGGCCAGTCCTGTGCCTCACTGCAGAGGTGACATCCAGCGTCCCCAGGCAGGGCTCATGGTGGGCCCCAACAGAAGTGGCAGTGGGATTTGGCAGAAAGGTCTTTGCAAGGATGTGGGGCTAGTCAAGAAGAGTTGGGAAGGCTGGAGATGTGACTCAGATAAAAGCAGCAGCTAGAAGAGAATAGACAGAGGTGAGCACAAAGTCCTGCCAGAATTTTCTAGTTGGAGCTGACTGTTGCCAAAGCCTTCAGCACAGGACCTCACCAGCACGGCCACTGGCCTCTTCTGGGACCAACCAGTAATGTCCTGCTCCCTCCCAAGATGCACGAAGTCGGCAGGAGCATCTGATTTGTCCAGCCCAGGTCACATGCTGTGTTCTTGCTGCCAGGGATGGGAAGACAGGTTTGCCCCACCTCTGTAGCTTCTGTGCAGAAGCGAGCCTTTGCCTCCACCTCCAAGATCTGCACAACGGTGGGAGCTCCCTGTATGGGGCCAGTGTTCCCAGGCTGTGTGGCCAAAACACAGCAAAATTCCACTGCAATAACCTTGAGGTAGAGGATTAAATGAGAAAAGGAATATGAAGCATTTGGCACAAAGCCTGGAATACAACATGGCCTCATTAATGTCTGCTATGATCATTATTATATTTATTATTATTTTAATAATTATTACACGTGAGACCTAGACTCGACCAATTGGATGCTCTTCCTGGGAACTCTGACTCTTGGGAGAGTGATGCAAGTTTTGTGCAAAGGCAGTAGGGGAGAGTGTTACTTAATGGAATTCCAAAGTGACAGGTTTTGCACAGAAGACATTCCATTAAGGAGGAATAATCAACAATATCTGATCAATAAAGTTCTAATCAATAACCAATATTGATAACCACGTGCTCTGAGCTCCACAGAACAGCTGCGTGGATGTATTTGGATTCTCAGATCACTCAGGAAGAAGAGGTCTGGGCAGAGGCTACTGGATGTCTCTCCCAGCATCCTCTCCCCTCTTCCTGGTAACAGACCCCAGTTTTTAGAGGGCATTTTGCTGCCTGGAATAAAAGACTTCCTTGCAGGTGGGAGTGTTCGTGCAATTAGATTTTAGCTAACCAGGTCTAAGCGGAAGTATTATAAATATCTCTGAGAAATCTGCTTAAAGCTTCTGTTCTGTGCAGCCCAGTCCTCCCTAGCACAGCCTTAGCATCTTCCTCTCTGTAACGCACGGAGAAGCTGAGGTGTGGAAAGGTTAAGAAACACATTCAGATGCCATGAAATTACAGGTCCTCTCACCTGGATCGCCATATTCTCTTCAACACACCATCCCGTCTTGCCTTTTGAAAAATCAACATTATTGAGGTACAATTTGCATACCATAAAAGTGTAGCAACTTAAAGTGAACAGTTCGATGATGTGTTTGGTCAAATGCATACACGTGTGTAACCACTACCACATCGAGAGAGAGCATTTTGATTCCCCCATAAAGTTCCCGGCTGCTTCTTTGCAATCGCCCTCCCTCCCCCAGCCTCGGGCCACCACTGACCTGCTTTCTGTCACTATAGATTAGTTTTGCCCGTTCTAGGATTTCATGTAAATGGACTCATGTACTGTCTACTGCTTTGTGCCTGGCATCTTTGGCTCAGCAGAACGTTTTGGGTCTTGATTCAAATTGTTATATCAGTATTATTATAATCAGTAGTGCTTTCCTTTTTCTTGCTGACCAGGGTGTGGATGTACCGCTCTTTACCTAGTCACCTATTGACTCACATTTGGGTTGTTCCCAGGCGAGGGTTGCTATTAACATTTTTGTGCAAGTCTGTATGGACATACGTGTTCATTTTTCTTGAGTAAATGCTTAGCAGTGGAATTGCTGGGCCCACAGGGTAGGATGATGTTTAAGTGTATATGGAACTGCCAAACAGTTTTTTAGGAATGTTCCATGGTATTTTGCCTTTTAAAAAACTGGTTTTTAAATTCTGATTTTTAAACAAGGTCATTATGAAATACCTGACTTATTTAGATGAGGTTCAAGCCATGCCCCTCTGGGTGACCTGCTGGGGGACAGACAGTCCCTTAGATCCCAAAGATCTGGTTTGAAATCTGCTCTGGACTGAATGTTTGTGCCCCCTCCTCCCAATCCTTAGGCTGAAGCTCTAACCCCCAGTGTGATGGTGTTAAGGAGTGGAGACTTTGGGAGATAATTAGATTGTGTGAGGTCTTGAGAATGGAGCCCCAGTGATGGAATTAGTGCCCCTGAATGGAGAGGAAGAGACCAGAGCGTTCTCTCTCTCTCCCTTCTATGTGGGGACACAGCTAAGAATGCTGCTGTCTACAAGCCAAGAAAGGGGCTCTCACCAGAACCCAGAATCCGACCATGCCAGCACCTTGATCTGGGACTTCCAGCCTCCAGAACTGTGAGAAATAAATTTCTGTTGCTTAAGCCCCACAGTGTATGGGATTTTGTTATCGCAGCCCAATCTGACTAAAACAAAAACCCTTGTTCAGCCTCTAAACGTGACCTTGAACGGGTTACTTAACCTCAACGAGTAGCAGCTTCTTCAGCTATAACATGGCTGATAACGGTAATGATGTCCACCCCACCTGGTCGCTGTTAGGATTCAGCGTGATGAGATACTATTTGTGAAAATGCCTGGCACATCATGGTTGCTTGTAATCTTGACATTAGCTTTATGATGAGGGGTTTTGCTGGAGAATAAGGCATCTTTTGTACCCTACCGCCGGAGAGCAATCCATCATCATGTTTTATAAGTTGTAGAAATAAGTCCTTTCAAATGGATTTGCTTCAACAGTTCATATTAGAATTGTTGACACTTCTTGGAGTCATCACCGTCCAGATGACTGTGTGTAACTCAGCAGGTGGGAAGGCTGTTGACAACATTAATTGTTTCATAAATAGTGTCAGGATGGCATTTTTTTCTCCCCCTTTGGCTTAAACCAAGTTACTGAAAAACCAATATTGTGCCATATGTTTATACTTTTCTTGGCACATAAACCAGATATTTTACAGACAGGGATGGGTAATAAAAGGCAAGTATTCACTCAAGTCACATGTTTGATTCTCCATCAAAGAAAAACAGCCATAACCATCCCAATTCCACTGAAATTTTATCAGGATTAGTTGTAAATCTCAGACATCGGCAGCATCACCTTAAGCAGAAATGGCTGCAGAACTCAAGAAACCGCCTGACCCTTTTTAGGTGGGCAGTATGTCAAGTAAAATTCTGAATATATGCCCTATTTTCTCATTGGCTTTCGGTATAGGAAATGAGTTAGGTGAAGTAAATTTGACATTTGGAAGGAAAACCAAAGAATTGGCACTATTGTAAGGGTAAATTGTAAGGGTAAATCTGTTGACCCATTGGTATTTTTATTTTTAAAAAAAATTGGGGGAGAGGGCAATTAGGTTTATTTATTTACTTTAATGGAGGTACTGGGGACTGAACTCAGGACCTCGTACATGCTAAGGACGTGCTCTACCACTGAGCTACCACTGAGCTATACCCTCCCCTGCACTGGAATTTTTAATAGTTGAATTGTTCTGGGCAGACGACTCTGGGGAGGCCTGAATGGCCTCCCAACTGACCTGTGGCTATTTGCTGTCACAGAAAAATCACATCACGTATATATATTCAACCTAAGTATGTTCCCCAATAACCAGGGAGTGAAATTGATTCTGCCGGAGCCTGAGCCCTGGCGGACTGTGGGATCCAAGACCTGACCCCGCTGTTGCCCCCAAAGTCTTGTTTCTATGCCCAAGTGTGAAAATCGGAGCAAAGTTGAGTGTAACTCTAGGATTTCGAGTTTTCTCTTTTTCGTACCCCGGGCCCCAGTTTCGTGACGGCATGCTGCCCCAAGTCCCAGGAAGACCCTGGTGCCCGAGCTGGGCTTGCTGGGAGGTGACATGCCACTCTCCCTGGTGGCAAATAAATGTGACATGGATACCACCCTTCTGGCTGATTTAAAGAACTTTCCAGAGTGATTTTGTCACTTGGCACCATGCTCATCTCTGACCTCTGCCCTGGTTCCCCCGCCTGGAAGGGCTGCGGGGCTCTCCCACTGATTCTCAGGCACAGTTCAGATCTAGCCTTTGCCTGGAGCCTCCCCAGGACACCCCCATCTCCTTCAGGACCAGGCTAGGGGCCTCTCTGCATTGGGGGGACGTATATTCTTAGAAGGTGAGCCTTGGAGCTGGAAGGGCCCCCGATACTGTCACCAGGCTGCTTCCGTCAGCAGTGAGCCTCCCTCTGGGAACAGCAGACAAGCCGGCTCGGAGAGGAGCTGGCCAGGGAAGCAGGTTCAAACACACCCTCCATTTTACTGATGAGACAGTGTGCCTGAGGCTTCACATTTCTGACATTTTTAAGCAAAACATGATGCAATTGCAAACATTTCATTTTTTTTCTGGAAGAAACTGCTAGAAACTGTTGACAGTGATTCCCTTAGTAGGAGGGGCTGGGGCAGGGGGTAGCTTTTGCTTTTTTTTGATACCCGTTCATTTAAGTGGCAGTACAGCATAATGGTTACACCAGCGGGCACTAGAGAGAGGTTGTTGGTTTGGAAACCCGGTGTTGCCCCTTCTTCCCCAAGTAGCCTTGGCTATCTTGTCCACATTTCCTTCCTACCCTCTTTATTTTAACAAGGTCAATATGTATTATCTATGCAATAAGATTATTGAATTTTCTACTTTATAATGTTCCCCATTTATAAAATCCTAGTAAGCATTTACCTAAATAAAACACAGGTGCCTCAGTGCTTGTGCGAGAGATATCCGTACGACTGGGGAGATTAGAAAAGGGGGGCAGGCAAACATCTCCATTTTCTGGGGTCACAAAAGAAACCAAATAGGAGGTGCTGGGCACCCGGGCTCCCTGGGTCGTGCTGTCTGGCTGCCCCATTTTGGCCGGGCCTCTGCTGGTCTCATCTGCTCCTCTGGAGATGGGCTGGCTGCATGAAGTATCTCTGGGGATCATTTGTCTGGAAAGGATTCATTCTAGAAGGAATCAGGTCCCCCATCACCCCCCTGCCTCTGACAAGACTGCTGAAACTTTTTCTTCCACTTACATTTTAATTAAGAAAGTCACCCTTTGGTGAAAATTGCAAAATTCTTGTACTTAAGAATCGATAAAGTGTGCACAGTCTAAAATGAGATTAATAATGGCCAAACTATCTATTTTGGGTGCAATTATTTATTCATCAAAGAAAACCAGCTGCTTAAAACCGTAGTCCATCATGACGCCTCAGACACTTCCACTTCAATTCTGTTGTTAAAATTCCCTTCTATTGCTCCATCTGGTGTTAAATATAAAAAGCAGGAAGGCTCATTCTCTACCTGCATACATTTTAAATAAGAATTTCAACATTATCTTGTCCATTTAAAATAATTGTATGAAAATGTGAAGAAATATGATCTTGTAAAAGCTGCAGTCTGACGCACCCAGGGAGCGAGCAAGAAAGAGCAAAGCCGCTATTATTTAAAATTCATGGAGACCGCGGCAAGATTGATCGCAAGAAGTTCCTTCCCGGGACTGGCCGGGCTCCAGGAGGCTGAGGCCTGGCCGGGGGTTCAGCCAAGGCTCCAGAGCCTGAAAGGGCCCAAGGACCTTCACTGCCTCAGCCTGGACAGAGACAGGACAGGACCTGGGCAAGCAGCAGGTGTCTCTGGATTCTTGCACCCATCAGGCCAGCCTTGGGGAAGGAGGGAAGAACCAGCAACTCTGGGGTTTGGGCGAGGTGGAGCCTCATCCCATAGGCAGGAGCAGACGGGGCTGGGTCTCAGGGCAGGGGCTCAGGCCCCGGCTGAGGATAGGAAGGGAAAGGATGTAACAGCTCTCTGCTCCAGGCGTCAGCTGGAGTGTGAATTATTTACCATCCAGTCCTTGTTATCAAC
Source organism: Camelus dromedarius (assembly GCF_036321535.1). Classification (NCBI taxonomy): domain Eukaryota; kingdom Metazoa; phylum Chordata; class Mammalia; order Artiodactyla; family Camelidae; genus Camelus; species Camelus dromedarius. The sequence continues at coordinate 75,708,202 of NC_087443.1, read as the reverse complement.
TGTTCCCAAAGGGAAAAGCAGCTGCAATCGCAGTATTTCCCCTCATCTGTGTCTGTGCTTCCCAGCTGGCCGCTGCAGTGGACAGTCCCAGACTGGGCCAGCGACTTTGAGTTCATCTCCTCTCTTTTCTTTCTGTGTTTGATTGTATTAGCTTTCTATTACGGCTTTTACACAGCCCCACAAATTTATTGGCTTAAAACAACACACTTTTATTATCTTACAGCTCTGCAGTTCAGAAATCCAAAATGAGTCTCACTGGGGTGAAATCGAGGTGTCCTTGGGGCTGAATTTCTTGTGGAGGCTCTAGGGGAGAATCTATTTCCTTGCCTTTTCCAGCTACAGGAAGCTGCCCATATTCTTTGCCTCACAGCCCCCTTCCTCCATCATCAAAGCAACGAAGGGGTGAGTCTTCCTCACATGGAGCCACTCTGACGCTCCTGCCATCCAGGAGTTCCTCTCCATCTTAAAATCCTAAACTTCATCACATCTGCAAAGTCCCTTTTGTCATAAAGGTACCATGCTCCCAGGTTTGGGGAATTAGGATGTGGACACCTTTGGGAGCCATTATTTTACCCACACAGTTACCTTGGACAAGTCTCTGGCCTTTCTGCGTCTTGGATTCTTTGTCCTAAAGTGAAACTGTCCCCAGTTCCTCACTGTGTTTTCGTGAGGATCTAAGGAGATATGGCAGTAAGTATGTTTTATAATCTGTTAAATTTCTTACAAAGAGGAGATATTTTTGGTGCACTTGAAGGAATCTCAGTTCAAAAGACTTTTATCAAAAGGGACATATACAGATGGATTCTGCTTAATTGCATTTGACATTTTTTCCCTCCCTAAATTGGTGCGTGTTTGCAGGCTGCTCAGCTCCTACTCTGTCCAAAACCTCAGACTGGGGGTAAACTGTGAATTCTAGGGGACCCTGCAAGTACACCTGCAGCCAGGATGTTTCCACTCATACCCTTGGCTTGTCAGTCCTGAGACAGAGCCCAGGACAGAGCTGGCCCTGTACATCCAGAAAGAAGGACTCAGTGAGACCAAGGCTCTGTGGCAGCAATTGCCGAAGCCAGCCAGGGCCCCTGCCAATGGGAAGAAGAGGTCTGCGGTGCAAGCGCCAGCTCTGCCGCTTGTGGCTGGCCTTGGGCAGGTTGCTCCTGGGCTGCCCCTCCACTTCCCCACTGGTAACACAATGCCAGGAGGTAGTGGTCCCCACCCCGGCCACTCGCTGGCCTCATCAAGGCCGTGTTTGGCAGATGAAGCCCCTGAGGACTGAGTTTCAACAGATGCCTGGTTGATGTGGGGGTAGCTTGTGGCTTAATCCCCGAAGTCCTGTCACCGGTGGGTCCAGGAATCTGCATTGAGAACTTGACTCTAATGCATCCACTGATTTAGGGTTTCTCAAAGCTTGCCTACAGATCACTTTAGAGTCACCTTAGGAGATGGGTGGGAATTTGTTAAAATACAGATTCCCAGGCACCCCTAACCTCTGAACCAGAGCCTAGGAATCCACATTTGAACAATGAGCTTCTCAGTGAGTCTACTGTGCTCCCTAATTTGAGACCCACAGCTCTGACCATGGGGTCAGCTGCCTGAAAACGGGGCTCAGGACATTTACGTCTGAACCCTCTGCCTTCCCTTCCAGCCACCGGGAGCCTCTTCCTGGACACTGAATTAAGCTCTGGCTTTCACAACCCTTCTGAGCCTCAGTCGCTCCAAGGTCATGTGTCCTCAGGTCCTGTCAGGAAAGAAACCCCCCAGTTGGGAAAAGAGCTCTTGGGTAAGGAATTTCCCTGTGGTTGCAGACCTGAGAAGGGCCCACAGGCCAAGACCCACTCAGCGAGTCCCATCCCCACGTTTCCTCCCTGCAGGTGAGTCGCCACCTGTCTCCAACTTGCCCTCGGCTGCCCGAGAGCGCTTCCCCCTCCCCGTCTTTCCCTTTAAACTCTGTCATTTGTACAGCCTATTAACCTTTAACTTTATGACTACCCAAAGATGAAATACTGGCAGCATTTAAGGCTGAGAATACTCCAGTCCTACCTTCTTAGTTTGCAACAGGGGTGAAGCACTTTCTCTTAAATCAGTCATTTTTAGTATCAGTCACAGAGACGCTACCCACGGAGAGTATTTTTGGCTCCACATAGCCAGCTGATTCATAATAAATGTGGCAGCTCTCTTCCTACCTCCACACCGCCCCTAGGAGCAGGAGTTCTGCTCATTAGCTCCCGGGATAAAATCTTCTATGTATTAATAACACCATCACCAATGGAATACCTACCTTGGGCTGTGTCATGTGCATGATGCCAAATCCTCATTAAGACTCTGCTGAAATGTGCCTATTTACCTCCATTTTCAGATGAGGAAACTGAGGCTCAGAGAGGTTAAGAGTTTAATTAAGGTCACCCAGCTATTAAGTGACTGGGCTGGTCCGTTTGAGCCAAAATCATCTCAGTTCACCTTTGCCAGCCCAGTCGTACTAGAACTTTGAGTGACAGTTGCTGTCTCAGATTGCTTCTAGAATGTACCAAGAGTGCACCAGCTTTCGCTGGAAGATGCCTCCTGAGGGGCAGGGGAATGTCACAGACCCAGGTGAGTCTGCGATTCAACTCTGACACTTGCCTGATGATCACCAGCCATCCTGGTTTGCCTGGGACCTCCCTGGCTTCAACACTGAAGGTCCCCGGTGAACAGGGACAGTGGTCTCCCAACTTACCAGTGACCTGCTGCCTCTGAGCTTTGGGCTCCTGGCTGTCAAGTGGGGGTGGTGCTGCTGCCTCACAGGGGGCTGCGGGCTCCTCCCACAGAGCGGTTTCGGCCTGGCCCTGCCCCAAATAGGTGTCATCAGGACCCCAAGGGAGACTGGTTACCAGGGGAACCGGGTGACCAAAGACAGGTCTGAGGCTGGATGGGGCACCTGAGAACCAGCAGAGACTTGGTCTGAACTTGAACTTGTCTTATGGCTCTCTAGCACTGACCCCTCTCCTGACATATTGTGGAGTCACATAGCTTGTCGGTTTTATCACCCCGACTAGCACATAAGCTCCAGGTGGCAGGGACTTTTGTCTGTTGGCTCCACTGCTGTACCCTTGGCACTAGAACAGTGCCTGGCACTTAAGTAGGCTCTCAGTACCGTTTTGTTGAATGAATCAATGAATGAATGAATAAGTGAAGCAGGGACCTAAGCTGATAGGCTCTCCATTGCTACTGAAGAGCAGGGCCAGACGTGGCCAACAGACTCAAGGTGGGCTGTGGAGGGGCCACCAGTGGTCGCCGAATCTAGGAAGATTACTGCTTCTAGAATCCTCTCTCCATCAAGGCCATTTTGTGGCCTGGATTCTTTTTGACATTTCTCTCCCACAGAACACAAATCCCTGAAGCTGAATCTGGGCTGTGACCCCTCTTGGATCTAAGCAAACTGCCTTGCAGCTGTGGCATTGGGTAGGGGGGCAATCGGGCCTTTTCTACTGAAAGTTATGACTGGGGTTCCTGGCATGAACCTCAGGATGTCTGCACCTCTGTCACAGAGGCTGTGACAGAACTCTGTCACATCCGGCCCCCACATAACAGTGCTGATCACAGCCCCACTGCCTGGCCTCAGCAGTGGGCAGCTGCGAAGGCCCAGCTCAACAGAGTTCAAAGCAAATTAGGGCGAGGGACACTGGCATCGGTCTAATCCATGCATTAGGCCCAATCGTGATGCTCCAAACTTGTTAACATTTATGTAAAAGTTTCCCTCTTGTTTTGGTCCCATTTGATGGTTAGTATAAGGCCAGCCTGGAAGATAATATACTGTGACTGTTATATTATTTATTTTCAAGCCAACTTACTGATTACTGCGTGCTGAAGGTGACAAATGGTGTCTGTGCGAGGCACGGCCAGCGAGCTCCATTAAAGAAATGATAGTATTGCTCATGGATTGTTAAAAGGTTCGGTTTAGGTTCTTTATAGGTTTATATCCATCACTATTTAATGACCAAATGATGAAAAATATGAGCCGTGGGGACAATTTTTTTTCTGTTGAAGTTTAATGTTTAAGCAGTTAGCAAAATAAGATCCTCCATTTTGGTGGGAGAGTCGGGGTGGCAGTGAGGGGTCCACGGGGAGATTTTATTTCTCCAGATTTAATAAATTGTGATAATTAATGATGCAGGTACTTAACCAAGCCAGAGGAGGCTGAAAAGGAGGGTGCCGCCGGGCTGGGAGATAAGCCGCAAGAACTCTCCTGCCCCGTGTCCCTGCTGGTGAGTCTTCTACTGGTTTCAACTTGGGATCATTAACATCTGTTTCTCGTGGCATTGGAGTGGGGTCTGGGGCTGGTGCTAGAGCGAGCAGTCAAAGGACAAGCCTCGTGGGGAGCGGCCTCCCTGATGGCTAGAAAGGGCCTCGTGGGAAGAGGAATCCCCAAGGCAGAGAAGGGACAGCAAGTTCTGCACATGAGGGAGATTGTCTGCAAAGTCAGAGGCCCCCAGAGCAACCCGGGGAAGGAGGGCAGTGACTGGGCCCTCCCCGGGGGGCTCCAGGAAGCTGCTGTAGACGATTGGGCATCCAAGTGCCCAGAGGCTCGGCCTTGGCACTTTAGATGCGGAGCCAAGGAGCACAAGAAGAACCCCGACTGTGTGCTGGTGACTTGGGGACTCCCAGCAGCCTGCTGTTGTCTTAGCCAAGGCTCAGCAGTGAGGGAACTCTGGGGCAGTCCCTCTGCGGATGCTCTCACAGAACCCCTCTCAGGAGGCACGGGGCCAGCAGAGCAGGCCCTGCAGTGCATGCCTCAGCCGTCAGGTCTGTGCATGGGGCCCTCCCTCCCACTGCCCTAGACAGTGCTCGGAAGAGAGACCACCAGCGGGCCCTCTCTCCTCTAGGGACCCTGAGACTGGCTCCAAAGGACCGGAGCTAATTAAGAGTGGATATATGTATGCTCCTATACGACTGAACTATTGTGCTGTACACAGGAAATTGACACAACATTGTAAACTGACTACACTTCGATAAAAATGTATATTAAAAAAAAAAAAGAGTGGAGTGTCAGCGCAGGGGACACGCAGGGGATAAGATTTGAAGATGTCTACCAAGCATGGTAGAAGCTGAGAGCTGCTCACCAAAACTTGATTCCTCTTTTCCTGGGCACTAGCCAAACTACATTTCCCGGACTCTTTGCGGGTAGCTGAGGTGTTGCCACCCTTTGATATCTCAGACCTGGCCTGAAACATGAAAACCTCAATGTTCCCTATCCATTGGCCGATGTTCACATCCCAAGTGAATTCAGAAGCCAGATATTGAAGTTGAGAGGGCCTCTGCCCTCTGCCCCCAGTGATGATGGGGAAACAAAGCCATAATTGTTACCTCGAACTATTTACATAAACGAGAAATAAACTTCTTTGTTGGAGCCATTACTCCTTATGGGGTCTGTTAGTCTAACTCAAATAATATCTGGGAGTATGTGATCCAATTCTGTGGAGAATGCTCAGGTTAGTTGCAATTCTTTCAGGAACTCAACTCAAACCACCTCTAGAGAAAAGATGGGGTTGGCCTCAGGCACAGAGGGATCCAGGATCAAGGTAAGGTCTCCACCACCCCACCCATTAATCCCCATGGTTCTTGTTCTGGGATCTGCTTTTCTGCCTAGGTTGGTGAGAAAAAATCCCCATTCATCTCCAGCTCCAACCAAAAATTGAAGACTTGTGATTGGCCTAGCCTGGATCATGTGGTCATTCCTGATCCAATCACAGTAGCCAAGCAGATAGGGTCCTCTGACTGGCTAGCCACATACCTCTGGCTATGGAAAGAGGGGAGGGGGTCCCAGGAGGACACAGTCTGAGCAGCCAAAAACAATGGCCACCACAAGCAGAATTTTCTCTCGGTCAATTTATTCTTACTCTCAGACTTTTGTTGAGGTAGAGAAGGTAGTTGGCAAGCAGGAAGCATTTGACTTTCCCTCCTGCAGTGGCATTAAGTATCACATGAGAAGGAGGCCTATGCTGGGGTTCTTAGCTGTGCAACCTTTGCTGAGACTCTCAACCTCTCTGTTTCCTAGTAGACTTGTTCTGTGGGGCTTATCACATCACCCAAGGAAGTTATAAGGATCAAATTAGAGAGCTATGCAGGAGAGCATGGCATGAGGAAGAGATGTGCAAGGGACAAAGGATATTGTTTCCATGCAGCTCCCCACCCCCAACAAGGTCCTCCTCCAGAGTCTGCATTGCCAGGTACCCCTACTCCCCGAGAAGGGCTACCGTCCTCCTCTCCAGGACCCTGTGACATTTGACAGCGAGTCAGACTTCCTACTCCTCCAGAGTGGCGATGCCCTCCGCATTCACCCGGGCAGCCTTGGCGAACCCTGGGAGCTCACTACCGCATGAGGACAGGAGGGTCTCCGAGGCAGAGGGCTCAGTCCTACAGAGAGACTGTTTCAAGCCCCATACCTGGGACTCCAGCCTTACACTCTGAACATGCCCCTTTCTCCCTAATTTAAAAGAAATGATTTTCCTTAGGACAAAATGACTTGTTGGAAATGGTTTGAGCTTTGGAGGAAAACTGAAATTAAAATCCTAAGTCTGCCCCTTGTCAGCTCTGTGCCCTTTAGTCAGTTGTTCACGTTCTCTGAGCCTCAGTTTCCTGAACAGTAAAATGGGCACAATAATTCCTACCTCCCAGGGAAGTTGTGAGAATTAAGTGAAATGGGAAAGCTCCTGTTACATTGCCTGCAGAAGTAGGTGCTCGCCAAACAGGTTTCTTTCTGTCAAAAGTGTAAATAGTGTAACTAGAAGAGGCGGGCTCACTGGTTTGCGTTTGAGCTACACTTACTCCCAAAACAGCTTTCCCAGTGGAGCATGAAGAGTCAACATCAGCAGTTCCTACTTTGGTGTGAAACTCTGCCATTTTCTCTACTGTCACCTGAAAAATGCCAACATTCCAGGGAGGTCCTCAGCCCCTTTCCCTGTGGTATTAGTCTCCCACGGCTGCCAAAAGGAATGACCACAAACTGGGGGGGGGGGGGTACTTACAACAACAGAAATTCATTCTGTCCTAGGTCACGAGGAGAGAAGTCTGAAATCAAGGGGTTGCAGGGTGGGTTCCTCCTGGAGGCTCCAAGGGATAATCTGACTCCACCATCACAGGGTTTTCTTTCCTACGTGTGTCTGTGGTCCTCTCCTTAGAGACACTGGTCATCGGATTTAGGGCCTACCCTCACCCAGTATGACCTCACCTTAACCAAGCACATCTGCAAAAATCCTATTTCCAAGTAAGGTCACATTCTGAGGCTCCAGCAGACATGAATTTAAGGAGGCTATCCAACCCACTATCATTGGTGGGAGAGGAAAGAATCAAAAAGAGGGCCCAAAGAGATGGAGGTGGGAGTCCTGGATATGCAGGCAAACTTCGCTGACCGCACAGTCTTTTCTGTGTCCATTTTAGAGATGAATGCTATTCTCTAGAGAGTGTGCTCCACCTTAAGAGCATGCTAAGTGTCTCCCCCTTAGGTATGGCCATCCAAAAAGGGAGAATAAATAGGAAACTTCCATTCTTTCTCTTTTGTTCCCTGCTCCCTTCCCTCACCTCCCGCAGCCCCTCATCTGACATCTTGAACTCTTCCAGAAGCAAAACAGAACCCTCTTAGGCATGGTTCCATTGCCAGGAGTAAAGCCCATTGAGACTAGTTTAAGTGAAGGGGAATTTATTAGGACACAGAGAAATTCACGGAACCCCGGGGAAAGAATATGACCATCCTCATGATGGCCAGGAACCAGGAGGCAGAGGCTGCCTGCGTCTCTGGGCGCCTTCGCCCCTCATTTCCGCTTCCAGACAACAGAGAGGCGCCCTCTGGGTCAGGCGTTCACCCGATGTCCCAGCAGTGGTGGCCACCTGCTAATTGTTTAAAGATAGTGCAAAATGCTGGTTCTGTCCTTTGAGGGCACAGGTGGGCGATTCTCCTGCAGAGGCATTAGGCAGACAGGCACCCTGGGAAGCCTTTACAAGGACCTTGAAACA